>NC_136461.1:74885960-74898460 GCF_902686455.1 Sciurus vulgaris
TCAGCTCTGATAGTATGTTTGACTTTTTCATCATTAACCCAGGCAATCACACAGCACTGAGTTATTGCATTGAAACAAAAAGTGCACACTTCACTTGGTAATTCTTTATGGATTTACAATAGGAACTTCATTAATGTCTGTTGTAAGGATCACAAAAAAACAACATTTGTCTGCAAATAGGAATCTAAGCAAGCTTCAAAAGTCCCAGGAAAAATATTAGGCTTCTTTGTCTTCTGTAATGCATTTTCTTAATGTTGTGTGTGGGGAAAATGACAAATATTTGAAAACTTAGCCATTTAAAATTATACTGCTGCATTGAATGCTCGTATTTATCCTTTTCTCTTGCTCAGGTTTATGGGGTAATTTTTAATGTATTCTTTATTTAGTGTTAATTACATGAAATTATGTGTAGCTTTATTTGTTTAATTTACTAATATGAGAAGCTACATAGAATAACCATTTGAAGAATAAAAATCTTATTTTTTATTGCAAATTAACCAGTCACCTCTGATGGGGTATGGAAGTTTCTTTAAGGAGTGCCCATTCATATGAATACTTACAGATTTTTATGGTTGAATTTTAATGAAGTGAAAATACGGGACAGAGTTGAGAACAATGAATGGACAGATATTTTCAGATACCAATTTTGAAACCGAAGCAAAGCTATTTGTAGTTATACTTGGTAACAAAACCCAACAAAAGTGCTAGGAATAAAATGGTGGATCTCTTCTCTACTCCCTCCCTTTGTAATGTAAAAGCCTAATCCCCCTCCAAGTTGTATCTAACTTGTTACATTGCTGGTTTTATACCATTTCTTTCCTGCCTTACCAAAGTATATAAAATGATTGTTACAGCTCACCAACATGCATGGTGAGAATTGAAGGATGGAGAGACAAAATAGAAAATGAAGTAGATTGTGAAGCACTGAATGTAGGCAATAGCAATATTAGCTAGGGGACTGAGTGCCAAGGACACCCAAGAAATATGAGCAGGGTTGCAGTGCCATCTTATTGAGTATAAGATGATGCAAATTTAGAGGTGCTAGGAAGGAAAACTGGAGAAAAACCTGGCTTCTTATGTGTGTATAAGATTATGTATATTGTCCTTTTCATAGGAACCTTGTGCTTTTCATACCTTTTTCAGGATGGGAGTGGTAGGGTGTTCCTTTTGGAACACAAAATATAGTTTAGGCAATGAGTAAGAATCTTCTACTGTGTATTTTCTTAATGTTAGAAGCCAGAAAAAAAGAGAGAGAGAGAGAGAGAGAGAGAGACAGGTGGCTTTCAAAAATTAATAGCTCTTAAAAGGCATAAGGAAATAAAACTTAAGGAAATGTTCTTGTCAGACATTGGTGAGAAGCTGGTTTTGGGGTGATGTTAATTAAGAACATTTCCCTGTTGACCTAAATGTCTCACATTTTTGCCCTTGGTGCTCCGCTCACTATGAGCACAGTCAATTCACAAGGTAGTTTTTGTAAATAAAGGTTTTGGGCAAGCCGAATGTGGTCCAGAGAGATATTAATGAGAGGGCAAGGGGGAAGAGTTAATGAAAACACACTTCCTGGTAGAACATAAACTGATTTTTGGACCTGGAGAATGCTTTAAAATTATTTTCTCAAAACCCTGTGGCGTTTCTTTTCTGGAGGAGATGAGATGGGGCAAAATGACAAATAGCTCCATTTTATTATTTTCTTTTCTCTCGTTCTCCATATTTTGGGTAGGGAAAATTGGTTTTTATTTTGGCGATTTTCCTTCTGTTCACAGAACCAATTATATTTTTAGTGCTTGATGGCATAGTAAATATACTCAAGCATCCTCTGGCTTAAAAATAATAAGTTGATTATTATTACATTTCTTCTTTAAAGGCAGTTAATTGTATGGAAAGCCACCATCAAATTGTCCCTTTAAACTTTTATTCTCCTGAAATTTGTTTCTAGTGTGGCAAGTATATAGTTTAGTTGTTCTGCATTGTTGGCTTTTGTATATTCTGAGAAAAAAATCAAGGATTTTCAATCATATAGTGATTGAAATCTCAGATTTCAGACTGAAATGTGAGACCCACTAGAATTTGAATATCTACAAAATTTTATAGCCTGTATCATTAAAGGGCACTTGGCCACCTCAGGAGAATGTTGGGAAAATCAGGAATGTGGCTAATTTTTTCTTTTGTAAATCACTGCCTGCTCCGGAATATTTTCTTCCATTCAAAAGTGCAACGGGGCCACCTAGAATTATCTGTGCTTTTCAGTAAGGTAAGAGTTAGATCATGTCTCTTTAGTCAGGAAAATTTAGCAAGGCTTCTAGTTTACATATCCCTTCACTGTTCCCCCATAGTTACATAATTGGTGTTGTGTGTGTCCATCGTAGAGGACATTTGATGCTCATTTATTAAATATGCTTGCTGGCTGCTGCCGCATCTTTGTTCTGGACAGACAAATTACCTTTCTCACACTGAGCTTCCACTCTGGGGAATTAAGCCTCCACCACTTTAATTAGCTTGGAAGTGGGGGGTTGCAGTTCCTAATAGACTTCAGGCTTTTAGTAAGTTAGGGAAAGGGTGAAACGAGAACTTCCTGGGAAGCTCAAAATGTCATTTAAAAACCATAAAAACCTAATATATATTATTTCATTTTTGTAATTGCAAACAGATTGTATTTGATGACTATGGATTGCCATTTCTAACTTAAGATGTTGAAGTTAGACTTGCGTGGAACTATATTCTTTAATCTCTCACGAGTCATGAACATATTACATGTATTGATGCACATATTTACAATGTTTATGTAACATTGTAAATTTCCACTCATCGCAGAATGGAAATATTCAGTGAAAAACAATTCCTGACTATTTGGACATAACTTTTCACACACACATACACAACTCAAACGCGCACACCTCTGTAGGTAAAGATTAGTATGTCACAAGGAGGTAACAGAATAGTGATGATACTGCCAATGTTTATTCAGCTTTCATTAAGGACTAGGCTTCCTTATACACAAGGTAATTAATCATAGCAGTCTTATCACCCCTACTTTAAAGATGAGGAAACTGAGACACATGCAGGCTAAGTACTTACTATAGTTGAGCATGTTAACCCAAAAGTTCCTGGGTAGGGACTTGTCTCTGAATGTCCTCATCATTAAAAAAGTCCCAAGATAACAGGACTAGACAAGACATTGTAATTCATTCTTTTTGGAGAGAAATTTGCTTTACAAGAGTTTAAGCAATTCATTGTAGAACTTTCCACCAAAAACTTTTTCAAAGTCCATTTACTGTCTCATTTTCTCTGCTAGTAAAACTGCAGAAAATGTTATGCTTTAGTTCTTCACTGCCGGAGTAAGTAGCATAGAAAGCCTCTATCAAGTCACAGTTGGAAAGTAATCTAATAAAAAAAGATTAGTGAATGCAGAGAAGACAAAAGGAGTCGTGTTTGAGTTTAATATCTCTCAAATTTAGCACTTTAGCTAAGATGCCCGTTTTTATTTCTTGCAGGTCTGCTAAAAGGTCAGAGTAATGCAGAATGCGTGCCTTCATCTCAGATTTTGTTCATCACAGGTGGATCCCATGTGTCTTCAGTAGACAAGTCACCTTTGTAGCTAGCACCAGTGCCAGCTCCATGCCATTGCACCTTCTTTAGTCTTGATTGCCCTTCCCGCATTTATTGGTGTATTAAAATGACTGAATATGAACATTAAGGACTCCATGAACCTGGGCTAATGGGAGACTGTAGAGAAAATGAAAAAAGATCCACCGGAGGACATCTTTGGGGGGGAGGGAGCTTGGGGGGAGGGAAATGACTAATGAAGCTAATTAAAAGAAGCATTCAAATCTGCTTTCTACCCTCATTAACAATTAGCAGGGCACTGGCCAGAGTTTGTACCCTGTGTTTTACCTTAACAACATTCTATTTGCTCTTTGTATATTTAAGTGTTGTAAGGAAACGTGTTTCAATCAAAACTGAACATGAGATAAAGGAAAGAGATGTGGCTTTTGTGATATTCTATCACAAACACTTTTATTGTATCTCTGTAAAATACAATGTATGTATGCATGTAAGTGTTTTTGTCCTAATGTTGCTACTCCCATGGCAAAGATTTAAAAAAAAAAAAAAAAAAAAGAATGAAAAAGGAAAAAAAAATTGGAAAAAAAAATCGGGCTCATAGCAGCTACTGTGTAGAAATTTCCCCCTACTTCTAATTTGCTGAATGAAGAAAAAAATCTTTTATTTGTGATATTTTCAGAGACATTTGCTCTAGTATGGTGTATTTAAATAATAAAAACTTAAAAGAAAAAATGTTCAATGGAGTTTGGGTTTAAACATTGCTTTTTCTCTTTTACATTTTGGAAAAATTTAGTTTTATTTTGTTGTATGACAAACTCACTTTAAATTTGAGGGGTGAAGGAGGTGGTATCTATATGTATTTAACTCTGGGCCATAAGGCATTTTTCAAATTACTTATCTGTGCCACTTTTGGCAGGGGTACAAAGCAATGTTTTTAACAGAGTCCTTTTTATAAGTTCAGAATATTCTGCTATCCCCCTTCAATATACTTCTATATCACTATCAGTCTTGCGTTTACACATAAATACTTGTTGGATTCTTCAGCTATTCCGTTGATTCTTTTTCTCACTAGGAAAATCTTGGGTGCTGACAAAAGGCACGTTAAAGAATATGGCACAACCATCTTGTTCTTTCACTAGGTTTATAGCTTTTGAAGGAAACAGCATTTCTAAACCACACCTATGTGTAATTTGAAATTCCATTAGCTTAGGGCCCCACAACTCTTCTGTAGTATTCTTCGATCTTCCATGGGTGAAGCAGTCGCTTCCTGATGAGCTTTTAGACTCCTGTGGTCTGCTGTGAGTGAGAGTTGTTTATTTTGTTTTACTCTTACACTCCTCCACCGACTCTGCCTTTCCATATGTTTGTTGGGGGAGGATTCCAATTTCATTTAGTGGTAGTCTTGAGGCAGTGGCTAGTCTGGCCAGAGAGTCTCTACAAGCAGCAATTGCGTTGCCTAAGACATGCCCTGAGGGAGGCATGGGGCCAGAACTCACTCAGCCCCTGGCTGGTGCTGGAAAGAGGAAAAGCCAAAGAGGCCTGGGTGCCAGGCCTGCACCCCAGGCATGATCATTGCATGTAAGCAAATCTCAACTACAGCTTCTGTCACAGGCTAATTCAGCTCGGTGTGTTTATACATCCACTTTCCTTTCTACAAAAATGGCATTTATTTCATTTTGTTCTAGGAAAGCCCCTCTTCCAGACCACCTGATATAGGAGTAGATGGAATGAGAAGTCTAGCTCCGCACACCTCAGCTAAATAGTCTGTTTCCCTTTCCTTTGAGAACTTCTGTGCTCACTTCCCGCTTTCAGAGAATTGCAGGCGGGGAGGAAAAATTAGTTGTTCAAATTGCAAACCTCTTATAAACCTGTAGGAAAGTTAAAGTGAATTGTTCTGTCAGAGCTTTATAAAAAGAAAATCACATGCATAACAATATCTGTTTAAGTTACATCCTTTGGGGATTTTTCCAAACTTGATCTGGTCACGTCTTTTTTCTTTACTATCCTTCCTAAAGTAACTTGGACTCTTCCAGTAGTAAAGGGAGAAATGTGTTAAGATTGTAAGCATCTTCTATATTCTTTTTGGCATAAGTACTCACGTCCCATATAGGTAGAAATTCAAAGGAGGTGGTGAATAACTTTAATAAGTAATACAGTATGGCATTTAGTGATGTGGAGGGCGAAGGTCATTACAGATTTTAAATGAACTATTATAAGACTGGTTCCTGAAGCACTGCTGCCTATTTAATAAAGAGCTCCTAAAAGCATTTCTTAAGTTGCAGACCTATAAGATTACAAATGTCACTCATGTTAGTATAATCCACATGCAAGTGATGAAGCCTTCTCTTTGATGTGCTAAATTGGAGAAGGACTAATGGAGCTATGAATATACAATAGAACATATTTAAGTAGTAGTCTTGCTTTAGGTAAAACACTTTCTTGAAACCAGAAGCATTTCAAACAATAAAACCCATCTCTAATGGGGATGCTCTGTGTGGATAGAAAGCTACTAAAAACACTCAAGTTTATTCTGATGTGAGCAGTGATTGTGTGCACTTCCTTCCCCAAGCCCAACATAGCTTAGGAAAAAGAAAAAAATCCGTGAGCTTACCCACCTTTCATCCATTGCATTTGTGATGTTATTAGTGAGGTATACACCATTATTCTGAAAGGACTTAACCACGTCATGGAGCAAGATGGTCCCAGTCCCTACAAGCAAGTGCAATTACAAAATAGAAGCAAATGCTACTGAGCCTTGCTGAACTCCTGATAAAAAATTATGTTTATGATACATATAAATGTCTCAATCATGCAAATTGTCACTCTTGCTAATGAAACAATTTTGTAAAAAGATTGTCCTCTAAAAAGGGTTTAATTTTTTTTTTTTTTTTTTTAACCTATCTAACTGTCTAGTTAGATTTACACATTCTGCAAAGCAGGGGAGCCTGAAGCCTTTCCAAACCAAATCATTTGCCACAGAAACTATTTCTAGCTCTTCATGATTTATTAGGAAATAGTTTAACACGAACTGTAGTGTCTTATAAAATACAAAATGAGAAAACTGTCACACCAAAATGAAGTCTGTGAAATTGTCATCCTCTTAATATTAACTATATTTAAATTTTCTTTCTTTTGCCCTTATTAGCACTGATATTTGAAACAACTAATCATCTAAAATGAAGCTCTTAAATTAAATGGCTTCAAATGTCAATACAGTAAGATTCTAATGTGCAATACTATTTATATAAAATATTTCTTAAAGCCAATAAATTATATAATAAACAGTGAATCCAGGAGATATGTATCAAGAGTTCCCATGTAGCCTAAATAAGTGTACTTCAATTATGAGGAGGTGTTCCAGAGACTCCTTCCCTGGGGAGTTCAATCCTGGGTGCTTTCCCCTGTCACTTACTTTGAGAGCCATTGGAAACACAGACCATTTACAAGTTAATGTTACTTGTGGCTTAGTTACTAAAACTCACCTATTGTCAGTCCAGCCAAGTCACAGAAATGCTTATTGCAGTTAAATAGCAATTTGTTTCCATGAAACTGCAATTAAAGTATTACTGAGCAGCCATTTTAGATTGGCAATGCTCTGAATGCATGTTAAACAGCCAGCGACTCCCACTTGCAGAGTCTGAGGTCTGACTAGCAGCAAAGTGTGGCTCATGCACCGATGTTGGTTACCTAGCTAAGACACATTTGTGGCCCTCTGCTCCTACTGTGAACATGCTGGGAGCGATGACAAGTCAGGGCTGATTTTTGGAAGGAGAACTTGCAACTTACCTCAAGTGAATACTATTTTCAGATGTACAAGAAGTGCTTTATACTAGTAGATAATGTGCATGTTTCCTAGAGGGAATGTTTTCAAGTTCAGATTGATTCTGCTGAGAATGGACTGCAACTTGGAGGCCTCAAGCCAATAATGTACTACAGGTCCTGACATGTTACAGCTGTGTAAACAGGGCCATTCTCTCTCCTAAATCACAACTAATAAAGCATAGGATGAAAATCAATTGATTCTGTTATAAGTTATTTGAATGACACTGGAAAGTTGTTTAATGACTCTCTGTTAGAATGGACAAGCCTGAGTTGAGCCACCATAGTACCGACTTCAATTGTCTCTGTCCCCTCAGAAACCGGGTGGGACAGCCTTTCCTGAGCATAAGCATCCCCACAACCTGATCCAGGCTGGTGGGGGGGGCGGGGGGGGGGCGAGGGCAGGGAGCATCTGAACTGAATTCTTCCTGTGCACCTACAATACAGTTCAGGATTTGTTGAGTGAGAAAGGTGAAGTGCAAAGGTTTTATTGAAAATGCGAAACATTGATGTAAGATCCTGAGAGGGGAGCATTTCAGAGGTGGTGTTTTAAAATGCAATTAGCACTGCATTCTAACCAGCTTGGGAACAATCATTAGCTCACAAGAACAGGAGGTATCTCACCTTCCTTCGGCCTAGAAAGATCCCCCTGCCTTGAATCAAAAGATTTACATCCTCAACTTTTTCAAAAACAATTTTCATATCTATAGGTGTTCGCCTGTGTTGAGCTGTAATTTATTTTAAGGAGAAAACATTAAAGAGTTTCTTCCTAAATTAATTTTTCATTTTTAGTGAATTGAGTGTTTTTAGAAACTGTAAAGAGAAAATCTGAGGACAAACTGAATTTACAAATGAAGATTAATTATGAAACCTGGAAAGAAAATGAATTGCTTGGCTGCAATTGTATAACTTTTTTTTTTTTAAGATAAGGTTTGGTAGGGATGAGTGTGTCAAATTCTGAATACTCTTCTAAGGCCTCTAATTCAATTTCTATTATCAATCATGGGACTTAAACATTGCCCATATACCTTACATTTTTAAACATGCTGTTTAATACAATAACTTTGTCTTGGAGTTCCATAATGCATTGTAAGTGTATTTATACATAAACATTTACAGTGAACAAGTACTTACACATGCAATCTCATTCAGTCCTCACAGTAATCCTTTCAATTATTATTAATTACTTCAGTTTTACAGATGAGGTAATTGAAGTTCAGAGAGGTGATTTATTAAGCAAAGCCAAGGTGAAAGTGAGTGGGCACTCACTTGGAGTATAAATATTAGGGTGCACAAAAAATCCTCTAATTAATGTTTGAATGCAGTGTTTTTAAAAAACAAAATGAATGTGAAAAAACCCATGATGAACAAAAGATCATAATTTAAAATAAAGGGCAGATTGGTGTTGCTTACTTTTGCCTCAACCTCCAACATGGTGGGTCACTTATTATTAAGACCCAAAGTGCTTCTTGAACTCTGGCATTTGGGACATTTGGGTAGAATTGCCTTATAAATTGCCAGAGTGCAACAAAATTATATTTCATTCTATGAGCTATAACTAGTTTCTTTTCCCTTAAAAAATTAAAGCATTATACTTTATCCACCTGAAATGCCAACTCTTTTAGATTGCCTGTCTATGTATTTTGGCCTTGCTGTAAAAGAAATATTTTGAGTTTTGGGGAATCTCAGCTACTTCATGATGAATTATTAAGTATAAATTGATCAGAACTCTGCCCACTAGTTGTTGTTGCTGAGAAAACAGAGCAAGACTTTAATAATCATAGCAGTTCAGAAAGCAAAATGGAGAAACACACTTCATATAAACTAGTAAATGGTGTGTTTAAAATGTTTGAATGAACTGTGACTTGAGCCACATAAAAAGCCAATGAGTTAGCTTACATAAAATTCATTGTACACTTGTAAAAGTATAAAAGAACACACACACACACACACACACACACACACACACACACACACACACACTCATGCCTTCTTTTGTTTTCAGTGCTCCGTATCAAACCCAGGGCTTTGTGCATGCTAGGAAAGCACTCTACCACTGAGCTACACCACAACCCCAAGCATGACAATTTTCATAGAAAATTTAATGTATCCTAGCATATGTGAAAAGCATACATACCATGAAAAAACTAATATTTATCTTTGTTGTTTTAAGATCGAAGAGCACTGAGGTATTCAAATGGAACAGATTATACTTTTAATTACATCCAAACAATTCTAAGCTGATTTTTAAAAATTTGTTGGCTGTACTTCCTATTTTCTCATTAATTGCTAGTCCAAAAAGATATCAAAATTTGTAAATAAATTACTATAACACAACCTTAGATCCAAGTTGTTTTTATTACAAAGAGAAAAACAGTTAAGGAGTCCGTTGTGGTTGTGCAGGCCTGTAATTCTAACTTGGCAGGAGGCTGAGGCAGGAGGATTGCAAGTTCCAGGCCCTTCTCAGCAACTTAGTGAGACCCTGTCTCAAAACAAAAGATTAAAAGGCTGGGATACAACTCAGTGGTACAGCACCCCTAGCTTCAATCCACAGTACAACAAAAACACTTAAGGAAAAAAGTCTTCTCCACTTTAATAAAACATTCTTTGGTGTTGGTATAAAAGTTAAGCAAAAAAGAGTTGTTTTTTTTTTTTTTCTTACATGGATTCTTGACTGTAGTGGATTTTGATGTCAAATTACCAGTTCTCTTTTTTTTTTCTTTCTTTTTTTTTTTTTTTTGGGTGCTGGGGATCAAACCCAGGGCCTTGTGCTTATAAGGTAAGCACTCTACCGACTGAGCTATCTCCCCAGCCCCACCAGTTCTCATACTCATGATTTTTCTGTTATTTTCATGGAGTATCCCAATGACCCTTTGCAGGCTTTTAGTCTTTAATTTTACTATGCACAGAATAAGGCTAAAGTTAGCCAGTTTGTGCTTTTTTCAGCCTGACGTCTCATTGAATCCTCCTTATGTTGTAAGGGCCCAGAAAATGTGCACGAATCAACACACTTATAGATTCAAAACTATAAAATTCAAAACTACAGAATATCAGTAGTAAGTAGCAAAACAGTGTGGAGCTTGTTCCATGTATATAAAACCAAAGTTCATGAAATCAGGAAGTCGTAACAAGAGGTAGTAGGCAAGATTCACATCAGGTCGAGAAGCTGCAGGACTCATGCATGATCACTTGGTTACACTACTTTGTATGGTACAACCAAAACCACGATACATTCCAGTTTTTCAGTAAATGCCTTTTCTGTACCCAGAATCAAATAAGTGGTCGGAACAGTTCCCTGAATAATGTTTATTGATTTTTTTGGGGGGGCGGTTGGGGATTGAAATAGATACTCATGGAATTTTATTTTCTCTTAAAATATTTTCTCTCAAAATTCTAGGGCATGGGGAATTTCCTATCATGAAAAAAAGTGGGTAGGGAGATTGGAAGGAATGATTGCTTTGCTCTTGTGGGGTGGCCAAGGGGCTGGTCTTGCTGTGGATCAGAAAGGCTGAAATAGGCTTCCCTAAAACCCCTGCTGCACACCTCATTTCAAAGACTTGGTTGTCTTATTTCAACAAGTCTCTCTGCCCACTGTACAGTGCTACTGCCATGCATGGTAAACTCGAGCTATGCTTTTGTGCACTTCAAGCCTATGCAAGGCTGTGACATCAAAAGGTCTCAGACATTAGCAGTGTTGGCAGTTTTAAAAAGTTGATGTGATACAGTGTTTGGTGATACTTCACAGGTGTGTCAGGGAGAGCAGAGGTGAAATGACAATTGCAACAGAAAAAGAAAAAAACAGACTTTGATGTTCTTGATGAAGTTTGGGGTACCACTAGAAATAAACATTGCCTCTGGTTTCTTAAAGCAACAGCCTCTGGAAATGAAATCCCCCAATTCTCTGAGACAGGAGCAGAGGCAGTGGGGGCTGGCAGAGGTGGAGGGGCCAGACTTGAGTTTTCTGGTTTGTTAGTGAGTGAATCAGGCAGCTAAACAGCCCCGCTTTTCAAAGAACAGGCAACCCTAAATGGATTTCTGACACCGAGGTGTTTAGCTAGGCCTCTCTTCATGGGGATGAGTGTAATTCACAATCCTCCACCAGTCACCCTGTGCTGTAAGCAATTGTTTTTTTACACTCTAAGTAGTAAAACACGTTTTGAATTTTAAAAAAAGGGGGAAAGATTCTGGCTGGCTTTGGAGCTCACAAAAACCATTCTTCGCTATGGGCCAAGTACAGGTGTAACTATAATATTTTCTCCTTAAGTTGTGGTCTGTATTTTTTTGGCCTAGAATTTGATTTCCAATTGGCCTACCAAAGGATTCTGCCTCTGGAATCCCCTTGTTTTGCATGCAGATGGCATGTTAATGAACTCATTACTGTGCATTTTATCTAGCTCTGGACACATTTGTGACATTATTTTTCAAAACAAAACAGGGCTAGGCAGTTGGTTGGTTGGGCCTGTTGAGAATTGGGTGACTAAGTTAAAAAAATAATTCTCAAAGCACTACCAACCTACTCAGGGATTCGGTTAGACATTCCATGAAACTACTCTTCCCCACAAAAAAAGGTAATTTGATTTCCCTGTATTTCTAATCACTTATACAACTGTGTACCTTCCAATGTACATGATCAGTTTTCATTCTAAGATTAGATAATTTGGGACTTTATTTTTGAATAAGCCGTTTGGGTATTTTTAGGTTAGGATGCCGTCTTGCCAACCAAGGGAGAATCAGTGCTCATTGTTTTCTTAAACAAAATGGTATGAAAATTAACAAAGGTGTATTTACCTTGTATTCTGTGCTTTGTGCTTTTAGGAGGAAGGTATACATTCCTCCCCTCCCTCTCCTTCTATTTAAAGTATATCATAAAGCTCATATTGCACTGCGGTGTGAAAGAGGCACTGACTTGGGAATCAGGGAACACTTGGAATCTAATTCCAGTCCTGAAGGGAAGTCAAATGGCAACTCTGATTAAATTTGTCTTTCTAATCAAATATTAGCCATGGGGTAATCATTTAATCTCACTACCTTATTTTGCCCATCTGTTAAATAGGAATTCACTGATAACAGCTATATTTGCCAATACATGCATTCATTAAAGATGAAAGGGCTTTATATTC